>NW_017100114.1:596096-596725 GCF_001412225.1 Nicrophorus vespilloides | reverse complement strand
ACTTACAATCAGTAAAGAATGCTTCCTTAATCTCCTCCAAAAACATTTTTGTTACTGGAAACGAAATGAATAATGAATTATAATTTATAGAAGCTAAATTATGTAAAATAATTTAAAAAAAGTAGTTTAATTTAAGAAAACTTCAAATCTCTCTATTTTCAATGAAATTACTTTTTTTTTCTAAAAATTATACAAGTGCCGCTTAATGTGCAAAGTAAACAAGGTACAGCGATACAGATTAGACGGAATGTACTAGGTATTGAGACTTGTTTTTGGTAAACTTACAGTTAGATAAGTCTTCTTCTCTCTTCTGAAATAATAACAATAAAAATAATTAATATATATTTTTCTCTTTAATAAAACGTTAAGTAAGATCTTATTATAATAATACCTTTTGTAATTCTAGATCGGCCTTCTGTGTGCTGCTTAGTACCGATTTTTCTGCACCTGAAAATTGTTTTTTTTTTAGAAATTTTACCAGAAAGTCAATTTGTAAAACAGACTTACCCTCAATAAGTAAGTCTTCATTCATTTTATCAAGAGATATATTTGACACTGGAAACGAAAAGAATAATAAATATAATTTGTAGAAGCTAAAATACGCAAAATAATTTAAAAAAATGATAATT
>NW_017100114.1:595882-596086 GCF_001412225.1 Nicrophorus vespilloides | reverse complement strand
TTATCAAGTACCGCTTAATGTGCAAATGCGTATTTGGCAAATGAGTATCGATGTGAGTATTTCAATAAGTAAATGTACTTGACATATTACTTGACAAGTAACAAGCTTTGAATATTGCAAATTGTTATTATATAAGTTTTGTAATTTAGTATTAAAAAAATGTGATTTTATTAAAATCTCCTATTTTAATTACTATCAACAACG
>NW_017100114.1:587615-595857 GCF_001412225.1 Nicrophorus vespilloides | reverse complement strand
GCAAGAAAAGATTCAAGATTTCGTATAACATTAGGTTCTAATACCTCACATAGTCCGGTTTCGATCATTCCGACTAAATAAAATTCTAAATTAAAAAATGCATAATAGGTAGTCTTTCAAATTATTCGGTTTAAAAAATATTCCGGCGGTACAGATTAGACGGTACTAGGTATTGAGACTTGTTTTTGGTAAACTTACAGTTAGATAAGTCTTCTTCTCTCTTCTGAAATAATAACAATAAAAATAATTAATATATTTTTTTCTCTCTAATAAAACGTTAAGTCAGATCTTATTATAATAATACCTGTTGTAATTCAAGATCAGCCTTCTGTGTGCTGCTTGGTACAGATTTTCCTGCACCTGAAAATTGTTTTTTTTTAGAAATTTTATACGGAAAGCAATTTGTAAAACAGACTTACCCTCAATAAGTAAGTCTTCATTCATTTTATCAAGAGACATATTTGACACTGAAAACGAAAAGAATACTAAATATAATTTGTAGAAGCTAAATTACGCAAAATAATTTAAAAAAAAGATAATTTAATTTAAGAAAACTTAAAACCAAAGAAATCTCTCTATTTTCATTAAAATTTCTCTTTTTCTAAAAATCGCACAACTAATTTATCAAGTACCGCTTAATGTGCAAATGCGTATTTGGCAAATGAGTATCGATGTGAGTATTTCAATAAGTAAATGTACTTGACACATTACTTGACAAGTAACAAGCTTTGAATATTGCAAATTGCTATTATATAAGTTTTGTCATTTAGTATTTAAAAATTGTGATTTTATTAAAATCTCCTATTTTAATTACTTTCAACAACGCACACAAAGATTATTAAAATTTGTTAATGTTTTCATTGCGATCAAGATTTAGTTAAAACTCGTATTTTCGTTAATTAATAAATTAAAATAGAAGTGTTAATTGAAATTAGACCTTTTGAAAAGTTTGCAAAGTTGAAACGACGGTTAAATAATGATAAACACAAACACTTGGAAGCATGAAAAGATTCAAGATTTAAACAAAATGGATTGGCTCCGATAAAAAAAACGGCCGATTTTTCTGTCGAATTGAAATTTCAGATCGATCAAGATTTTTTATAACTTAATTCATGCATTAATAGCTCAAATTTGGGAAAGGAATGGCGAAATGGAGACGGCGGTTATATTTCGGAAAACTTTTGTAAGGTAAAGCATGGAAATGGCGGCAAATTATAATTCGGAAATAGAAATCATTCAACCGTAAACCGGATTTCATCAGATCGAAATGTAAATCCAATTGGACAGAAATGATAATGATTAAAATCGATCCGCGAATCATGGCAATTATTGAATGATTTGGCTGAATCATTAAAAGAAGTCTACAAAATTACACGTGGAAGGACCTCGTTACAAAGGAAAACAAAAATGGCCAACGGCGAAAATTGTTAAAATCGCTTTTGCGGCAAACAATAATCTTTATTGATTTCTAGCGTATTGCAATAATGAAGAGAATCGATAATAATCAAAGTTAGATACTTACAATTTATTAGGAAACGATCACAAAACTTCCCGTGCACTTGATTCTTCAACTAATACGTTTCAAGGTGAAATCCTTCCACTTGATCCTTTAGAATGGTTTACCGGATGTCGCTAGTGGAAACAAGTGAAGATAAGTGCATATTCGAAAAGGATCAGGACTATCTTAATTCTGAGATTTATCCTAGATGGCAAAATAATACATACACGGTAGCTTCTTTTCTTTAGTATTAACAATATTATTATTAATATGTCCACGGTGACAGTACGGTGTAAGTACCTTTTCTTTATGTTATAAATTAAACTCTGGCTTAGTCCCAGAAGTACACGACTTCACGTATAGATGGCTGTTGCTGTTTCAAAAAAAACTCCAGCCAATATCAAATCCAAAGCTCAAAATCAAGACAAAACATCGGTTCACACATCCGTTATCGCAAAAATTAATGAGTTAAAGTTCGAATTGATTCTTTACGCAGATTCTTATAGCCAGATTTAGCCCACAAGGATAACTTTGTCTTTCCAAATACAGGTAAACGTTGTTTTACGCCGAGGTTCCGTTTCATGAGACAGTGGCGTAAAAAAATCGCCGTAAAATGAACACAACGTATAAAAGTGTGTCTGCTATTAGAATCGCGGCGCCTACTGTCGCCTGGTGTCGGCCGAACAGGGGAATCCCACGCCGGTATCAACCGGTGTAAATCGAACCGCGTAAATCAAACGGGCGCAAAACGACGTTTACCTCTATTTATTTTGAATATTTAATTATTTGCAGGTTAGTATGTGGAAACATGAGTAGTAAATCAAAAAAAATTATCATTTCAATGAAGAATTGGTACTCGATTACTATTTATAATAGTGAATGATAAATGTTGTTGCTTAATATGCTTTACCTCGATAACCATTGCTAAAAAGGAAAATCTGGAGACATTTTTTAGCTTTACATAACCAGTATCGAATAGATTTTTCATAAAATAACGTAAAGTTAGAGATCTTAAAACTCAATTAACAAATCAACAAAATATTTTTCAAAAGCCAAAATTGAAGTCAGAATCAGCAACTACTACATCATTCAAAGTATGCTTTAGCAAAAAAAAAAACTATTTTCCAAGGGTGAATTTGTGAAGGAAACTTTTTTGGAAATATCACATTCTCTTTTTAACGATTTTAAGAACAAGAGTGAAATTATTACTACAATTCAACATCTACAACTGTTTCGAAACACTGTGATGCGACGAATTGAGAAGATGAGTGGAAATGTATTATTATATGTTCTTGTTATTCTATTCAATGTGATGAATCGACAGATATAAGTGATACAGCATAATTACTTATTTTCATTCGTATAGTTTTTAAGGATTTTACATTTAAAGAAGAATTGTTAGGTATGATTTCATTGAAAGAAAGAACTACAGGTGTAAATTTATTCAAAGTCTTTAAAAATTTGAATCTTGGCTTTTCTTACCGATTTTACTTCAATATTAGGTAAAAAATAAGATTTGATCAACTCCATAGATGCATATAAAATTAAATTTATTTTGATAATAGAAGATCTGCAACAAAATAATCTGTTTTAATTCCTCCGGGCCTGAGTTTTTTTTTTCCGTTAAGTAATTATGTTATTATATATACATAGTTTATAAACTTTCCCCTTTTGACGATGACGCCAGTGACAACAAGTCAATTGCGACACATTTTTAAGTTAAAAAGTCTTATGTACACAAAAGTTAGCCACCCCTGAAAGACAAGTTGATATCAGAATAAACTATATGTATGTAAATACTACATTTTGCGATATATTCAACATCAACACTTGTAACAATTTTTATAAGACATCTGTCACCACAGGTAATGCAGATCATTGATGTAGCACTCTAAAACGTATAGAAATTCTTTTTGAAATACGATAGGTCAAGATCGATTGAATGGTCTATCTAATATTCAATATATACATCAATTTTATAAAAATTAATCGAAAAAAAATAATATGAAACAACGACCAAGTTTTGCCAGGTGTTTGATGGAAAGAATTAATTACAATATACAAAGATATCGCAATTTTCATAAACAAACAAAATGCAACAAAGATTTGAAGTGATAAACAGAAGCGTCAAATATCAGCCAAAAGTTGGTAAACGAATGTCCATTTACCCCCATAATATGCCATCGACTGATAGTATGAGCAAACATCACAAAATTCGTTTTTCTCTATTTATTTTTATTCCAATTTCTACAGCTTGTAGCAGACGACTCGATAACACGTTGGCTCGTTGGAAAGGTGAGGCATTCAGCTTTTAATTGAGTGGTCAATGATGCAATTACCATGAGGGGTTCTTCAATTGATTTTTATATTTCAATGGGATTTCCAATAAGACATTTATATTTCTTCCCCTCGCACTGTGTGGTGTAGCCAGTCTATGCCTAATTAAAGACCAGATCCTTAAACATATAATAAACATACCTAACAGAAACAAAAAATAAATATCAGCACTAACAATAATAATAACAGTGCCAATACTTTAAAAGAAGTAAATAAATAAATCTAGATTAATAATAAGAAATTTAAAAAAAGCACGTCTTCGACTTAATTTATAACATCCGCATTCTCTGTGTTTGCTAATTTGAAAAAAAATTATATAATTAGAGCGGAAGGCTCTAATATTCCAAGTTTGGATCTTAGTAATCATTTTTTTTGTTAATATTGTTATAAACTTGGGAAGGTTCATCAGCAAGTTGTGACTGAGTTGATGATCGATGGATGCTATAGGATGCTCAAGGGCTTGTCGAAGAATGCTAATTAATTTTTTAATGCTATTTTCTCTTGTTTCTTCTTCCGACCTTGACGGCATAAACGCGAGTTTAAGCATATCCGGTGGAATTCTTTCAGTTGTACTTTGGTTGGATGTGGTTTTACCTCAAACACCTGTGCTATTGATATTAAGATGGTGTTAATGTGGATGTATATTGGGTTGCCCGATTCGTCATTAGTCTCTTCAATCTTTCTTTCAGAAAATTTTAAATGAGAGAGTTTAAATGATGTTTCCTTCCAAGATTTGGTAGTTCTTCTTCTTCTTCCTTCCCTTCTTCATTTGGCTTCCGCATTACGCGCCAATAAGCCAGCCACTGTCTACATTCGGAACACAAACTAACTTATACTTCGGATTACTTCTTCCGCCCTACTAATTAAATTAACCAGCTTCTCCACATGAACCAAAACTTCCTTCTTCAGCACGACTAATCAAAATAAAAAACTTCTTCTAACTCAACTAAAAAATAACTATTAAATCAAACTAAACTGACTTCTATAAAATATGTACGTATTAGAGATACGGCAAGACAGGTAAAGACAATAAAGGTAACAGATCGAACACAAATATATAAGATTTGGTAGTTGGAGTGTAGGAAATTATTCGCCGTAATAGCTTTCTTAAAAGTTACCACGACTCTATTTCTACCTTTGTTACTTGTTTTATTTTATATTTATCTAAAGTTCTACCCACCTGCAGAGGGCGCAGGAATTCACTAATTCACTTTGGTCTATTTGTATTCGCGCACAATAGAAATCATAATAAAATCGTTTTTTATGTTCTCGATAATGACAATAAAACTTAAGTCTTTGTTTTTTTAACGTGGCTACTCAGATGAGCAATTATTCCTGTAAGGGATTCCGGAGACTTCCTTTCTGTATCTACTGCCATCGCCGGATCTTCTTCGAAGTCAGCAATAAAAAAAAACTTACTCAAAACAAGAACTAATCAACAAATTCGCAAATGATAACTTAAACTAAATTACACCACTAGAAACTAAACTAAATAACTTCTTATACAATATGCTAACTGAAATATTACTATATTTGCTACTTTTCAAGTTCAATATATCTTGTTAATGTTCTTCTTCGTTATTTGCTTGTTTCTTGCAGGAAGAGCCGCACTACACGCGTCCAGTTGACACCTGATGACAGTCACAGTTCTTATAAATGTTGATATACAGAAAAATTAAAATATTCTGTAATTAATAATAAAGGCTGTAAGGGTGTGGCTCAATCGATTATAATAAAAATACAATTAATATGTATTATTATTTTACATACTTAAACACGATTATATTTTTTTAAATTATTTGCAAATAAATTGATATTTTTCTAATAACTGGAAAATGCATATTTCTTTAAATAAATAAAGATTTAAAAATAAGAGAAAAATGGCTATTGCGCATAATTTAAGGAGCATTGTTTCATCTGTGACAACAAGCTCCTTCCAGTATGAAATATAGGCTGAGTGTGGTGTGAGCTCAGACTGCTCCAGACTGTAGGACTACAGTAAATCTTATTGTGGTATACTAAGCTTCAGTCAGTGCAGATATATATAGGTCGCTCTGTATTGCAGAAGCTGCGATCAATACTTTCTGGATGCACCCTGCACGTCTCTGTTTTCCTATTGATGTCGCGCCCCTGTTGCATCCCCACTATTTGCATTTTATGCGCGTAATTTAAATTAATTTTTGAACGAGCACACTTTTAAACAATTTTTTTTTGTCAAACGATGGATTTAATGAAAACATGATTTATGCTACCGGTTTCAAAGAAATTGGCTTATGGATTCTTAAGAAAATAGCTGAAAACCCTTTAACGCCCACGCATCCCGTCATTATCGATTTCATCCCTGGCCTGCGCGAATGCATAAAAGGGCGGCCGAGTCAACTGTTGCTAACAGTAATAATTCATCCCCCGTCATTGCAGCAGGTAATCACGTCTAGACCAACACCCAAATATTGTGCGGGTCGGTGCTCCTGTTTTTGATATTACTGTTCATTTAAATAAATCTGAAGTTTCTTATTTATGTGAATCTGAAGCGGAAGTGAAGTTAAAATGATGATGGATCAGACAATTGAACCTTTCACCATGGAAGAATATCAGTTCCTAGGTAACTAGTTTCAGAATGATTATTTGGACAAATCAATGAAAATTTTAAACGATTTTTATTAGTTTGAATCAATTAACCTTGATATCAAATTTAGCTCATTAGCCTTGATGATATGTGCATCTACATATCATTATCAAATATCATCATCCAACAAAATAAATACTAGTTACACTTATATTTCAATAAAATACATATATGCTTTATGAATTTTATATTATCCGAGGTCATAAAAAAGGTCTGGAAGTTAGGGTAGTCTGCACCCTTGCAGGTACGCATGCGCAATGGCCCATATCGATCCGTTTAGCAAAGTCTATTAAATAATTAAATAATCTAAATGACATTTCTACATTTTAATTAAATCTACGAGATGCGATTAGTTTGTTTTCTTATCCGACTACAAAAAAAGATAATTCATGTCGAGAAATTAGGGTAGTGGGTGGACAGGGGTGAACTGTTTAAGTACGCATGTGCAATTATCCATCGATCTCTTTAATGAAGGTCGCAATCTAATACAAAAATTCAATTTGTCAATACCTAATTTAAATGGAAACTATGAGAGATGCTGGTATTGTACCCTTATCCACATTAACATGCCCAGTAGTCCATATCGATTCTTTCATCAAAGGTCAGAATCAATATCTAATTTTCAAGCCTATATTCAATGTTAACCAAGCTCGAAACATTTGGAACAAATCCACCCTTGTGTATTCAGGTATACATAGTATATGTAATCATATTCAGGTATACATAGTATATGTAATCATAGGGCGGAAGATAAGGCTTTTAATTAATTTTATTATATTTATCTTATATTGCCGAAGGTCGTAAAAGTTAGAATACAAGGTCAGAAACCAACAAAATAAATTGAGATAATATATACACTTGTGCATACAATGCACCAAATATAATACAAAAATTTTAAAAAATAGAGGTTTATGTTATATTAAAAAATGTCATAGAAAACTTTGTTGGAGTTTTATTCCTTATAGGATTTTCGTATATTTTCTCATTAAATAAAATATTTTCCTTGGTTCGTCATTTCATTTCATTTGTATATAATACATGTAGTTAATAGAAAAGATTAGGTGAATTTACAGGTCAGAATGGCAATTTCGCACATTCTTTTTTTGAGATGGCCGATGATATTGACATAACCGATGCCGACTATACTCAGTACGCCGAGGCTATTCAATACGCCAACGATACTGAATTACCTGATGTTACTGAATACATCGATAGTACTGTATATGCCGATCGTACTGTTTACGCAGATGATACTGTATACGCCGATGACACTATATACGCTGATGATATTGAGTACGCCGTGAACACAGTGGAAACAGAGTACGTCGTAGAAACTGAATACGTCGAAGATACTGAATTCACAGAGGAAACTGTGATCTACGACGGCGGTGACATTATCGAGGATCCTCAAATCTTCGACGATACTCAAATTTTCGAAGATACTCAAATCTTCGATGATTCTGAGATATTCGATACCACTGAAATCATCGATGCTACTGAAATTATCAATGCTACTGAAATCATCGATACTACTGACATTATTGATGCTACTGAAATAATTGATGCTACTGAAATCATCAATGCTACTGAAATCATTGAGGATACAGAAATAATCGATGATACTGAAATCATTGAAGATTCTGAAATCATCGAAGATTCTGAGTCCATCGCGGAAACTGAAATCATTGACGATATTGTCTCCATTGCGGATACTGATATAATCGAGGACGTTGAAATCATCGATGATTCAATTCAGTATATTGATAACATCAATGAATGTG